>NC_053138.1:51249695-51252195 GCF_016808335.1 Panicum virgatum
GGATAAATAACATTCAGATCATCTAGATTTTATACCTTGACAAATAATCCTGGTTAGAAGAAATATACAACCTATAACTTCACCTGTTATTGATGAACAAGGGACTGCAAATAAAATGACAATTATATACTTTGGTAATTGTCCAGAACTTATTAGTGACTACAATAAAACATAAATGCATGAAAGTAAATTAAATTCATGTCTATGCGTGCAATCAAGAGAGCATCCAGCTGCATATCTCTGGCAGAATTTGTGGCTTCAGTGCTACTACAACTGTGGTTTCTGCCCATCTAACAGCCAAACAGCACACATGTCGGCATGTCGCTGTGCATTAACCATGCTAGTATGCTACCTCCAACAGCCATCACCTACCACATAGTAAACCGTTTGCCATTTTCCCCATGCTAATAGTGAGAAAGCAACACATGGTCCACATAGAGTTTTGTCACACCCTCTTCTTTTGTTTATGCCATCGACATGACCTACACATGAGCGAGCAAATCAACAAAACTAATTGGGTGGCATGAGCAGGCAAGCCACCAAATCGTAGGCAAGTTGCCTATAATTTGATGCTGTGCTACGTTCAGGCTGCATCCCAGGCATGTAAGCATGTTAGATACAGGAGTGCAAGTTATTTTTTTTGATTGCTGAAAAGGATGGATAACAAAAAGTAACACAACAATAGCTTCTCCACATTGGAATATTCATGTTAAAGTTATACTCATCTGTGCTTTGTCAGATATTCAAATTTCAAAGAGCGCACTCAGATTGCAAAATTAAAGGTAGAGGAGATCACTAAAGCTAGAACGATGCATTATTTTATCGAGGAAAATGGTCGTACATACTAACATACTGGGCAAGTAGAGGAGCTGCCGCCGGGAGCGAGGCGGGTAGGTCTCCTCAGCCTGCTGCGCCCAGCTCTTGCAGGACGACGACCCCGCAGCTGCCGCCGCCGATCCGAGCTCCGCCGTGGCCGAGGTGAGCAGCGGGAGGTGGAAGGGGTACTCGCTGGAGGCGGAGATAGAGCTCCCCGTGCCGTAGTTGCTGCCGCTGGACTGGGGCTGCAGGATGTTGGCGGGTGCTGGCCCACGGCCATGGCATCGTCGAAGAACTGGGAGAGGAGGGAATAGGTGGTGCGGTGGGCGGCGCCGGGGGGCAGCTCCATAGCCCAAACCCTAGCGTCGGCGTGGAGGACCGGCGCCTCCCGCGGCAGCGCCCCAGATCAGGGAGCGGCGCACACCTGGGCGGCTGGGTCGTGCGCCCATGCCGCTGGATCTGGTCCATGGCAGCCGGATCTGGTGCCCGGCAGACCCACATGGCCAGGAGTCAGAGGAGAAGGGAGCAGGATGCGACATATGAAGTTGGAGGAGTAGGGCTCGGGCGCGACCTCTGCGCGTCCGCCACCACTGGCCTCCAGGCGGAGCTCGCCCAGGGAGGAGGAAGCGGCAGCCGGGCGCGCCGCGAGGAGAGCGGTGTCGCGAGGAGGGGGTGCAGCGTCGCGCGGCGACGGAAGGGTGGGGCGGCGCCGCCGGGATCGGAACGGTTTTGGGTGCTGTGGCTCAGGGAACGGGCTGGGCATAAAATCGGGGGTGGGCGGGGGTGAGGTGGCGCACGACGCAGATCGGGGAGAGGCTGGACGAAAAACCGGGTGCGTGGTGCATCGGATGCTGGCTGGATTACTCGGGTATGAAATACTTGTTCCATACCCATATATATATATATATATATATATATATATATATATATATATATATATATATATATATATATATATATATATATATATATGATACATAGAGTGGACCTTGGCAATGAACTTAAGGGTACCACTGATGTCTTATTGTTAGGACAACATGAAAGACTTATTTCGTTTCCTCACATTTCCATTAGACCGCCCCCATTGTAGTGACTAAACTCATGGTTGAAAAGTTACTCGGTATAATTTAAATCCCAAAACTTGTAAATATACTGATTAATATTTTTTCACGGAGTTCTACAATTCAAATTTCTTACAAAGTTGTAGCACGCCTAGGCACATGGGTTGATTTGGCTAGTGATACACAAATGTGTCTTTTAAAAGAAGTCCCGCACTACAACCTCCATCGTTTTTTCTTTGGATAGATTTCAGCTCAGTGCTGAAGCTGCCAGACATCAGTTGCATTGTTGCTTGGAACAGAGACAACTGCGCACATAGTTCCAGGGATATTTGTGCCTCGACCGGGCTTGTCTCCATGAAGGATGGCACGTGCAGTCGATCATCAAGCTAAGTCGTCTGGACGTTGGATAGAAATCTCTACGGTGGTCCATTTTGTATGGTAGGAAATTTCCTGATACTTCACACTCCTATTGAGTTGCAGATTCTTTTCTGTAATATATGTATGAACTAATCAATGTAGTGGTGCAGTGCATGAGACAGTAGCTCACTAGCAAGAGGAAACTTATATAGGAAAGTGAGCGACATGGGATAGGCAAGATTAGGCTGGTGAAGGAGGAAATGACA